>NW_024104356.1:1520113-1546074 GCF_003945595.2 Pipra filicauda
GGAGGAGCATCCCCGGGGCCGGCGGCGGCCCCGCCACGGGGGTTGATGTCACGGCTAATTATAAACATCCCCCGTCCCTCGCCCCCGCCAAAAGCTTTTACCTGAGAGAGAGAGGGTAAAAATAACTCCCCGGGCGGGGGAGGAGCTGGAACGAGCCCAAGGACTCCTCCAGCATCTCCCAAAACCCGCGCACAAAAAAAAAAGCGGGACGGCACCGCCCTGCCCGCTTTGTCCCCCGGCCCCGGGGGTCGGGACGCGCTCCCCTTGGCGCCGGTGCCGGGCTGGGGATGTCCCCGGTCACCTTCACGCCGCGGGGATGGGACAGGGGGTGTAACCGGAGCCGGGCCCGGCTCGTCCCCCCCGCCCCGAACCGGCCCCGGCGCTCCCCGAGAGCTCTTTGAGCCGAGCGAGGCGGGTTAATGGCCCCGGTCGATGATGGAACGTTTTCATTACAGCATCTCTATCTCTCTCTCTCTCTCTCTCTCTCTCTCTCTCCCTCTCTCCCTGCTGCAATCGCTCCCGAGAAGACACATTAAACCTTCCCCGTGCCAAGGGGTGGGATCAGCCCCTCGCTGGCACCGGCAGGGACTGGGCAGCAGAACTCCCTGTCCGTGCCCTGCCAGGGCCAAACAAACCCCCTCAGCCTGCAATTCCACTTCCCTCCCCCTCTCCCTCCCGCAGCCACGGCACAGAAACCCTGTCCCAGAGCTGGGGAGCTCCAGAACCCCCACCCCAGCTCCTCCCTGCTCCTCCCTGCCAAGAGCATCCTCCAGCTCTGCTCGGTGTGGGATGAGCCCAGCTCGCTCCCAGCCTGTTCCCACAGGGCTGAGCCAGCCCAGGGATCCCACTCCCCATCCCAGGAGGATCCCTGATGCCTTTAGAGCCCAGGTTGTGACCTGACCCCCACGTCCTGGTGGCTCCCAGCCCCCCAATCCACCTCCCCGACCCCCTTTCCCGGGAAGGATTTTCCAGCTCGGGCTCTCGGAGCTGCTCCCAGGAGGGATGACCTTGCTCTGGGCTCGATGAAATTACATCCCACGGCTCTGGCGCTCGTCCCCAAGGTCACCCACCCTTCCTCCCAGGTCCCCAGGCTCTGTGGGATGTGGCAGCAGCCCTCTTACACATTCCCTGTTGGGAATATCGAGCTCGGGAAGCCCCGGGAAGGGACGAGCCGCTGGCACACCCTCGGTCACCCCCAGCAGGGTCCCCCGTGCGTGTCCTGCCCGTCCCACCGGTGTCACCAGCTCAGGAATCACAGAGAACTGTGCACTGTACAGATCTGTACCCTCTCCTGGTTGATCTATTCACCCAGTTTGTTGTGTCCCCCCGTGCTGGGATGTGCTCAGGGCCCGTGGTGTGTGCAGGGAAGGAGGAACTGGGGGTTTGGGGTGAGCTCATCCCACCCAGGCACAGGCCAGAACCTCCCTCCCAGCCCCTGCACATCCCAGTGCTGCTGGATTTCGATGCTCCCCTTCCCCCCTGGGCCGGCGCTGGCAGGGCTGGAGCTGGTTCTGTGGTCTCTGGATGCTTTTACCAAGTGCTGAGTGCAGGAAAACAGCAAAACCACGAGAAGGGGCCGCGCTGCTGCAGGGAGGAGACGCCCAAGATCCCGGCAGCCAGCCTGGATGGAGGCTCCATCTCACAACCCTGCAGAGGGGCTGCTCTCCAGGATTCCCAGCCCAGCCTTCTACATCCCACCACCCTGCAGAGGGGCTGCTCTCCAGGATTCTCAGCCTGGATGGAGGCCCCATCCCAGCACCCTGTAGAAGGGCTGCTCTCCAGGATTCCCAGCCTGGCCACCAGTTCCATCCCAGCACCCTGCAGAGGGGATTCCCAGCCCAGCCTTCTCCATCCCAGCACCCTGGACCAGGGCTGCCCTCCAGGATTCCCAGCACGAGGCCTGGATGCCATTCCCTGAGGGAAGCAGGGGCTCCCTGTGCCCAGCTGGGATCCAAAGGGAGGTGGCACACCCGGCACTGGCTGGGCTCTGCAGGAGGAGCCACGACTGGAACAACACCCAAATCCCACCCAAACCATCCCTGCCTGGAGGAAGATGGCTTGGAATGTCGAATTTGCTGGATGCTCCTGGCATGGGGGAATCAGCCCATGGGGACGGGCCCTGCCGGGGCAGGATGAGCACCGAGAGAGCTCGGGGACCCCTCCATCCTTCTGCCCTCCTGGCACCACAACAGCACAACGCCACGGGAATTTTGGGAAAACCTGCTGCCCCGAGGAGGAGCTCTCAGAGCCCGGCATATGGCAGCTCCAGAGGCAGCCTGGCCCCAGCAGGGAGCACTGGCTGGAGCAGCCACTCGGGCTGCCAGGGCCAGGCCAGGCAGGGAGGGCGGAGGACACGGCGTGGGGACGCGGCACAGAGGGGACCTGCACACCCCCCCCATTCCCGGGGCCTGGCAGCCCCCCGGGGCAGCCCCGGGAGCTCCCGAGGTGCTCCTGGAGCCGGTGGTGCCTCTGCTCCGTCCTGGCAGCCGCGGGCGGCCGGTCCCGGGGGACGTGGGGAGCCCGCAGAACCGCCCCTCGCTCCTCCTCCCCCGCTCCTGCTCCTCTTATACCCTCCTCTCTCCGTCCCCTCTCCGAGCATCCCTCTGCTCCTCTCCCTCCCTCGCTCCTCTTCCCTTCTCCGTCTCTCCTCCCTGAACTCCTTCGCTCTCCCTCCTTCCCTGCCCCTCTCACACACCCTGAGGAACTGACCCGGCACCAAAGACCCCCAGGCTGTGGCTGGACGGGCACCAGGACCCCCCTCTCCAGAGCTGGGCCCCCCCAGAGCGGGCGATGCCTCTCCAGATCTTCTGCACCATCTCCTTCTCCAGCGAGGAAGGGCCTGAGGACGCCACAGGCACCGGGAAGGGAGAGGACGGAGCAGACGAGTTCCTGTACGGGCAGGAGGATGAGGAAGAGGAGGAGGAGGAGGATGCAGGGGCAGCCACGGACCTGGCGGCCTTCGCCAGCAGCTGCACCTTGCACGGGCTGAGCCACATCTTCGTGGAGGGCGGGCTGGGCGCCCGGCAGGCGCTCTGGGCCCTGGCCTTCCTCCTCTCCCTCTCGGCCTTCCTCTACCAGGTGGGCGACCGCGTCGCCTGCTACCTGGAGCACCAGCACGTCACGCTGCTCCGCGAGGAGCAGAGCCCCGAGATGACCTTCCCCGCCGTCACCCTCTGCAACGTCAACCGCGCGCGGCTCTCGCAGCTCAGCCGCCGGGACCTGCTCTACCTGGCCCCGCTGGTCCGCTACGAGCCCGGCACGGAGCTGGGCTTTGGCACAGAGCTGGGCGTTGGCACAGAGCTGGGCTTTGCCCCGGCCCCGCCCGGCCCCTGGGAGGAGGATGAGGAGGATGAGGAGGAGGAGGAGCCCCTCAATCTGTTTGGGTTTTTTAACCGCACTTGCCACCGGCTGGAGGACATGCTGCTGAGCTGCCGCTACCGCGGCCGGCGCTGCGGCCCCGCCGACTTCGCGCCGGTGAGTAGCCCCCGGGGTGGCCCCACAAGTGTGGGACCGGGCACGGCCCTTGGAGCACCGGGTGGGACCAGGAGCAGCTGGGAATGCTGCTCCTGGAGCACCATGTGGGATCGGGCATGGCTGGGAATGCTGCTCTTGGAGCACTGGGTGGGACCAGGAGCAGCTGGGAATGCTGCCCATGGAGCACCGTGTGGGTCCGGGCACAGCCCTTGGAGCACCGGATGGGACCAGGAGCAGCAGGGGATGCTGCCCTTGGAGAACCATGTGGGATGAGGCATGGCTGGGAATGCTGCTCTTGGAGCACTGGGTGGGACCAGGAGCAGCAGGGGATGCTGCTCTTGGAGCACCATGTGGGACCAGGCAGGGCTGGGAATGCTGCCCTTGGAGCACTGGGTGGGACCAGAAGCAGCAGGGGATGCTGCTCTTGGAGCACCATGTGGGACCGGGCACAGCCCTTGGAGCACCGTGTGGGACCAGGAGCAGCAGGGGATGCTGCCCTTGGAGCACCATGTGGGATTGGGCATGGCTGGGAATGCTGCCCTTGGAGCACCGTGTGGGTCCAGGCACGGCCCTTGGAGCACCGGGTGGAACCAGGAGCAGCAGGGGATGCTGCCCCTGGAGCACCGTGTGGGATCGGGCACAGCTGGGAATGCTGCCCCTGGAGCACCGTGTGGGATCGGGCACAGCTGGGAATGCTGCCCTTGGAGCACCGGGTGGGACCGGGCACAGCCCTTGGAGCACCGTGTAGGACCAGGAGCAGCAGGAGATGCTGCCCCTGGAGCACCGTGTGGGACTGGGCATGGCTGGGAATGCTGCCCTCGGAGCTGATATCTCAGCCCCAGCCCTGCAGAGCCGTCGGTGGGACATGGAGAGCAGCCCCAGGGCCGTGCTCGTGGAGGAGGTGCCGGGCACCTCTGTCCTGGTGCTCTGAGCCCGCTGCCCTCACGTGCCCCTCGCTGGAGTTGTGGCAGCTGGAAGGGCCGAGGAGGGACAGGGGGGGTCCGGGATCCCATCCAGCCCCGTCCCCTGGAGGTGTGGGGCTGAGTGTCCCACTGTGGGGGACCAGGGCTGCCCTGGGCTCCGTGGGGCTGAGGTGCTGTAGGTCTGCAACATCTCCACCCCTGAGCCTCGGTGGAACGTCTCCTCCTCTGCCTGGGCCAAGTTCCAACACCGGGTTCTCAGTTCCAACACCGAGAGACCCCCTGGGTCAGGAGCCTGGGTTGGGCTGTGCCCAGGCTGGGGGTGGCTGTGCCCTGGGGGTGGCTGTGTCCTGGGGATGGCTGTGTCCTGGGGGTGGCTGTGCCCTGGGGGTGGCTGTGTCCTGGGGGTGGCTGTGCCCTGGGGATGGCTGTGCCCAGGCTGGAGGTGGCTGTGTCCTGGGGGTGGCTGTGTCCAGGTTGGGCTGTGCCCAGGCTGGGGGTGGCTGTGCCCTGGGGATGGTTGTGTCCAGGCTGGGGGTGGCTGTGCCCTGGGGATGGCTGTGTCCTGGGGGTGACTGTGTCCTGGAGGTGGCTGTGACCTGGGGGTGGCTGTGTCCTGGAGGTGGCTGTGTCCTGGGGGTGGCTGTGCCCTGGGGCTGGCTGTGTCCTGGGGGTGACTGTGTCCAGGCTGGGGGTGGCTGTGTCCTGGGGATGACTGTGACCTGGGGGTGGCTGTGTCCTGGAGGTGGCTGTGTCCTGGGGGTGGCTGTGTCCTGGCTGGGGGTGGCTGTGACCTGGGGGTGGCTGTGCCCTGGGGGTGACTGTGTCCTGGGGATGGCTGTGTCCTGGGGGTGGCTGTGTCCTGGGGCTGGTGACGCCCTCCTGGCTCCATGCTGTGGCTCCACAGAGGGGCCTCAGCCCCGTGTCCTCTCCCGCAGGTCTTCACCCGCTACGGGAAGTGCTACACCTTCAACGCGGGGCAGGACGGGAAGCCCCGGCTCATCACCATGAAGGGGGGCACTGGCAACGGCCTGGAGATCATGCTGGACATCCAGCAGGACGAGTACCTGCCAGTGTGGGGGGAAACAGGTAACCCACGGCCCCAGCAGGTCACCAGCAGCTCCTGGGGGTGCTCTCCGGCCCCTTCCCGGCTCCCTCCTCTTCCCTCCTTCCATCTCTCGCCACTTCAGGTCCTTTCTTTGCCTCTGCCTTCCCCTCCTTTGTCTTTGCTCCTCGCCATGGCAACTCCCCGCTGGTTTAGACACATCCCTTGTTTATAAATAGAGGCAAAACACTTCCCTGCCGCGCTCCCGGTGCCGGGAGCGGGAGGGTCAGGGGCGGAGGGGGCAAGGACGTGGTGCAGCAAACAGGGTTGGAGGGACAGCAAACAGGGTTGGAGGGACAGCAAACAGATGGACGGACATGTGGAGGGACCAAATGGCCCGGGGGGGGGGGGGGGGGAGAGTGGGAGGCAGAAGTTTTGGGAGCAGGGACGGTGCCCGGCTCACCCCGCCCTCTCCCTGCTGCAGATGAGACCTCGTTCGAAGCCGGGATCAAGGTGCAGATCCACAGCCAGGACGAGCCCCCCCTGATCGACCAGCTGGGCTTCGGGGTGGCCCCCGGCTTCCAGACCTTCGTGTCCTGCCAGGAGCAGCGGGTAGGGCTGGGGGGGTCCGGGGTTCTCCCTCCTGACACGGAGCCTCCTCCCTGTTGGACGGAGAGGGGACCTGACCCCGGGGTGTGATGCCACGAGGGTCTTTCCCCACCATGCTGGAGGCCCCGGGGGGCTTCTCTCCTCACTCCTGCCTTAGAATCACAGAATCATGGAATCACAGAATCATGGAATCAGCTGGGTTGGAAGGGACCTCCCAGATCACCCAGTCCAACCCTTGATCCAACCCCGCTGTGGTTCCCAGCCCATGGCACTGATGCCACATCCAGTCTGTCCTTAAACACCTCCAGGGATGGAGAATCCACCCCCTCCCTGGGCAGCCCATTCCAAGGGCTGAGCACCCTCTCTGGAGAGAAATTCTTCCTGATCTCCAACCTAACCCTCCCCTGGCACAGCTGCAGACCCAGCCCTCTTGTCTTGCTGATGGGAAAAGAGACCAACCCCCCCCGGCTCCCCCCTCCTGTCAGGGAGTTGCAGAGAGTGAGGAGGTCTCCCCTGAGCCTCCTCTTCTCCAGGCTGAGCCTCCCCAGCTCCCTCAGCCTCTCCTCACAGCACTTGTGCTCCAGTCCCTTCCCCAGCCTCGTTGCTCTCCTCTGGACCTGCTCCAGCCCCTCCATGTCCTTCCTGAGCTGAGGGCCCAGAGCTGGACACAGCACTCCAGGGGTGGCCTCACCAGCGCTGAGTCCAGGGCAGGAATCACTTCCCTGGCCCTGTTGGCCACCCTGTTCCTGAGCCAGGCCAGGATCCATTGGCCTCTTGTCCCCCTGGGCACACTTTGGCTCCTGTTCAGCCTCCTGCCCATCCCAAATCCCAGCTCCCTTCCTGCCTGGCTGCTCTCCAGCCCCTCTGTCCCCAGGGGGGTTGTTGTGGCCAAAGTGCAGGACCCGGCCCTTGGCCTGGTTGACCCTCATCCCCTTGCAATCAGCCCGTCCAGGTCCCTCTGGCCCTGCTCCAGCCCCTCAACATCCTTCTTCCTTCTGCCCCCTCCCAGCTCATCTACCTTCCCCCTCCCTGGGGCGACTGCAGGGCCGTGGCGGGCGACCTGGAGTTCTACGACACGTACAGCATCACGGCGTGCCGGATCGACTGCGAGACCCGCTACCTGGTGGAGAACTGCAACTGCCGCATGGTGCACATGCCAGGTGAGCCCCCACCTCAGCCCACCGGGGGGGGGACCCCTTCAGCTGAGGGGCCAAAGGGGTGGGACCCCCGAAGGGAGCGCAGGGAAGCTGTGGTTTAGTGGGACGATAGGAAAGGGGTGGGAGAGAAGGGAAAAGCGTTGGGCTGAGGCCCCCAAAACTGAGTGTGAGGGGGGTTGGGACCCCAAAGTTATTGGGAGGGGGGTGGGAGACCCCAGCTGAGTGCAGAGGGGGGCTGGGGGCTGGAGGGACCATAGGAAGGGGGTGGGAGAGGGGCAGAAAAGGGGGGATGGGACAGCAGGAAGAGGAGTCCCAAGGGGGTCCCTTGGTGTCCCCATCACTTGAGCCCTGGAGCAGTTCCCTGGGGCTCTGGAGGGGTTGGATCTGCGCTGGGGGGGGGTCCCCAACACCCTCTGTCCATCCCTGAGGGGCTGATGGGGGGGCTCCCCTCCACCTAACAGCCGGTGCTGCAGTGGCCACGGGGGAAAAGGTGGGAAAAGGGGGGTCTGGGGTGGCCCCAGGTGAGCTCCCGCCCTGCTGTGGGGTATCACAGCCAGCACGGCTTCCCCAGAGGATCCCACCTGGAAAACCCTTCCTGTGTCCCCGCAGGCGACGCCCCGTATTGCACCCCCGAGCAGTACAAGGAGTGCGCGGACCCGGCCTTGGGTGAGGCTCGGGAGGGAGGGAGGGAGGGAGGGAGGGAGGGAGGGAAGGAGGGAGGGAGCTGCGGGCCTTGGGTCTCTCCAGGCCTCCGAACTCCTCTCTCCCCCTGCCCAGATTTCCTGGTGGAGAAGGACAACGAGTACTGCCTCTGCGACATGCCCTGCAACATGACCCGCTACGGCAAAGAGCTCTCCATGGTCAAGATCCCCAGCAAGGCCTCGGCCAAGTACCTGGCCAAGAAGTACAACAAGTCGGAGCAGTACATCGGGTAACGTGGCCGTGGCAGGGGGGTGGCACCCGCTGCCGCCCCCTCCCAGACCCTCAGCCCGGTGCCACTTTGTGTCCTGCGCAGGGAGAACATCCTGGTGCTGGACATCTTCTTCGAGGCCCTCAACTACGAGACCATCGAGCAGAAGAAGGCCTACGAGGTGGCCGGTCTGCTGGGTGAGCGATGGGGGGGGGGGCTGGCCAGTGCCCTCCCCGGCGAGGTGGCCCCGCGTCGGCCCCGTCGCCCCGGCCCCGTTCCCGAGGCGCCGGGATGTGCCCACGGCGGGGACGAGGAGCAGGACACGAGTCCTGTGCCCTTTCCCCGCTCCCTCTGGCCGCCCTGACGGCTTCCCCTGTCCCCTGCAGGTGACATCGGAGGGCAGATGGGGCTGTTCATCGGGGCCAGCATCCTCACGGTGCTCGAGCTCTTCGACTACGCCTACGAGGTGAGGGGTTACCCCAGAGCACCCCGTGGGGCGTGGGGAAGGGCTCAGCCCCCGAGCCTCCTCAACGGGGCTGAAAAACGTGGCCCTGGCAGGTGATAAAGCACCGGCTGTGCCGGAGGGGCAAGTGCCGCAAGAACCACAAGAGGAACAACACGGACAAGGGCGTCGCGCTGAGCATGGACGACGTGAAGCGCCACGTGAGTGCTGGGGACACCCTGGGGCTGCTGGGGACACCTGGGGGCTGCTGGGGACACCTTGGGGGCTGCTGGGGACACTCCAGGGGCTGCTGGGGACACCCCAGGGGCTGCTGGGGACACCTTGGGGGCTGCTGGGGACACTCCAGGGCTGCTGGGGACACTCCAGGGGCTGCTGGGGACACTCTGGGGGCTGCTGGGGACACTTGGCTTGCTGGGGACACTCCAGGGGCTGCTGGGCGACACTCTGGGGGCTGCTGGGGACACCCCAGGGCTGCTGGGGCCCTCTGGGGGCTGCTGTGGACCCCCGGGGGCGCGCTGGGGACACCTTGGGGGCTGCTGGGGACACTCCAGGGGCTGCTGGGGACACTCTGGGGGCTGCTGGGGACACCTTGGGGGCTGCTGGGGACACCCTGGGGGCTGCTGGGGACACTCTGGGGGGCTGCTGGGGACACCTTGGGGGCTGCTGGGGACACTCCAGGGGCTGCTGGGGACACTCTGGGGGCTGCTGGGGACACCTTGGGGGCTGCTGGGGACACCCTGGGGGCTGCTGGGGACACTCTGGGGCTGCTGGGGACACCCCGGGGGCTGCTGGGGACACCTTGGGGGCTGCTGGGGACACCCCAGGGCTGCTGGGGACACCTGGGGGGCTGCTGGGGACACCTGGGGGCTGCTGGGGACACCCTGGGGGCTGTGGGGGGGCACCCCAGGTGCTGGGGGACACCTCAGGGGCTTATGGGACACTCCAGGGGCTGCTGGGGACACCCCAGGGCTGCTGGGGACACCTTGGGGGCTGCTGGGGACACCTGGGGGCTGCTGGGGACACCCCGGGGGCTGCTGGGGACACTCCAGGGGCTGCTGGGGACACCTTGGGGGCTGCTGGGGACACTCCAGGGGCTGCTGGGGACACCTTGGGGGCTGCTGGGCACACTCCAGGGGCTGCTGGGGACACCCTGGGGGGCTGCTGGGGACACCCTGGGGCTGCTGGGGACACTCCAGGGCTGCTGGGGACACCCTGGGGGCTGCTGGGGACACCCTGGGGGCTGCTGGGCCCCTCTGCAGCTCAGGGGCTGCCTGAGAGGAGCCTCTGGGTGTGGGGTCACTGTTTTGGGGCTGCCTGGGGGGAGCCCTTGAGTGTGGGGTCACTGTTTTGGGGCTACCTGGGAGGAGCTGTGGGGTCAATGTTTTGAGGCTGCCTGGGCGGAGCCCCTGAGTGTGGGGTCACTGTTTTGGGGCTGCCCAGGAGGTACTGTGGGGTATGAGGTCACTGTTTTGGGGCTGCCTGGGAAGAGCTGTGGGGTCACTGTTTTGGGGCTGCCTGGGGGGAGCTGTGGGGTCAATGTTTTGGGGCTGCCCAGGAGGTGCCACGGGACGGGAGGTCCCAGCTCGAGGAGCACTTGGGGAAGGAGCAGAGGGACCAGTCCCACGTGCTGTGGGGAGCCAGGGCTCGCTCTCTGCGGGGATTTGGGCGAAACCAGTGACCCCAACACCCCGTCACCCCCCAGAACCCCTGCGAGAGCATACGGGGGCACCCGGCAGGGATGACGTACGCAGCCAACATCCTACCTCACCACCCGGCCCGGGGCACCTTCGAGGACTTCACCTGCTAACCCCGACGTCACTGGATGTACAACCTGAGCTACCAAAGCCCTGCGCGCGGAGCTGCCCCTTCCCCCGGAGGGGGGACGCGGCCCCGGGGGCCCTCGCTCCCTCCTCGGCACCGAGGGACACACGGACACGAGCGACGGCCTCGCCCGGCGGGGCAGGGCAGGGCAGCCGGGTCGGGGCGATGCCCCCGGGTCGGGACGATGCCCCCGGGTCGGGACGATGCCCCCGGGTCGGGGTGATGCCCCCGGGTCGGGACGATGCCCCCGGGTCGGGGCGATGCCCCCGGGTCGGGACGATGCCCCCGGGTCGGGGCGATGCCCCCGCGCCCGCCCCGCTCGCTCAGAGACTCGAGGGACGACACAACACACGCACAGGGGGCCGGGGCAGGGCCAGCCCCGGCTCCCCCACCCCAACCCCGGCTCCCCTCGGCCTTTTTAACTCCGAACCCAGAAGCCAAGAAGAAGAAGAAGAAGAAGAGGAAGGAGAAGAAGAAGAAGGTGGTGTCCATCCACAGCCCTGTCTGTCTGTCCGCCAGCGTCTCCATGCCCATCCTGCTCCCAATGCCTCGGACCCCCCGTGCCCGGGGGGGGGGATTTTTGTGGAGGGGTCCCAGGGCTTGGCTGGGGGTCCCCGGGGAGCCTCAGTGTCCCCCAGGACCGGTGCCCACCCTGGCCTGGGCGCTCCACGTGCACCAGGACGCAGCAGCTGCCCCTCTCCAGAACATCTTCCTTGGCATCAGCCCTCTCCAGAACATCTTCCTTGGCATCAGCCCCTGGGGGCACCGGGGGGGGGACTCGGGAGGTGCCCCCGTGGCTCTGTGGACCCCCAGCCCGGGCGATGCTGAGCCCACCTTGCCCCTTTTCCCGGGTTCTGGGCAGTGCCAGCCCTGCCCAGCCAGCCCTCCCCGCTCCCAGGGCACCCCGGGCAGCCCCCCAGAACCAGCCCTGCCCGGGGAGAAAGGGGGAAGGGACCCCCCTTTAGAGGGACCCCCCCTTGGTACCGGGTGGGCACCGGAGCCCCAACACCACCAGGGCTCACAGGCTGGTCCCGGGAGCAGCTCCCACCCCCCGAGCCCCCCCAAACTCAGCTGCCCAGGGGATTTTTGGGGGGTCTGTGGCCTCGCTGCCCCTCCCTGGGGGGGGGTCTGGGGGTCTCTGCCCCCCCTCTGACCCCTCCAGCGCCCTCACTTCGCTCTGGGGTCTGCACTTGGCCCCCCCAACCCCACAGACCAGGTCAGAGCCCCCCCCCCGGGCCCAAGTGCTTCTTAAATCTTTTAAGAGCTTTTGCAATAAGTCTGTTCAGTAATTTTTTGTTTCCGAGCTGCAGCTTTGGGGGTTTTTTTATTCCTGCCATTTTTTTTTAATTCCTGCTATTTTTTTTTTAATTCCTGCCATTTTTTTTAAAATCCTACCATTTTTTTAATTCCTGTCATTTTTTTTTAATCCTGCCATTTTTTTTATTCCTGCCATTTTTTTAATTCCTGCCATTTTTTTTAATTCCCACCATTTTTTTAAATTCCTACCATTTTTTTTAATTCCCGCCATTTTTTTTAATTCCTACCATTTTTTTTTTTTATTCCTGCCATTTATTTTTTTTTTATTCCTATTATTTGCTTCCTGACCAAAATTAGGAACTGGGCGTGGTGGGAGGGAAGGTCAGCCACGGGTCGGCCACATCCATAAATTTTCTTATGGATTTTTTTCCCTGGCGTTTCGTTTATTTATTTATTTGCTTCCTTCCTCTTTTCTAACCCCCCTTCGAGCTGTTAAAGACGGGGCTGGGATCTGACCTCGAGAAGACACTCTTTTGTTATTACGCCATCCGCATTTTATATTTCTTATATATAATATATATGACTATATATATATGTGTACATATATATATATATACCTCTATATGCATCATGCCACTGTAGATACCCATCCAAGTAGCGTTTAGGCCTTGTTCTTGTGCCATTTTATTTTTTATTTTATTTTATTTTATTTTTTTAATTTCTGTTACTGATCTCTGAATGCCTTCAAAAGTGTATAAAAAAGTGTGGAATTCTCTCCGGTATCTGTACTATGTACACACATTTTCATAGGAAGCACAATAAGATGACAGATGCATTGTACATCAATACCTGCTACTCTTAACGACAATATAAAGAATGATATAAATGATATAAACCCCCCACCAGGCCGAGCCTTTCTCTTGCTGAGCTGCTGGAAGTGCTCCCTGAGGAGCTGAGGGGGGACGGGCTCGTTCCAGGATGCTCCTGGAAATCCTGGAGCCGAGAGAAAGGGAGGATGTGGGCACCTCAGTGAGCTCCAACCTCTCTGCCAGGACCTGTCCTGCCATGGGAACTCATCCCAAGGGATGTGGGCACCTCAGGGAGCTCCAGCATTGCTGCCAGGACCTGTCCTGCCATGGGAACTCATCCCGAGGGATGTGGGCACCTCAGGGAGCTCCAGCATTGCTGCCAGGACCTGTCCTGCCCTGGGAACTCATCCTGAGGGATGTGGGCACCTCAGTGAGCTCCCCAGGACCTGTCCTGCCCTGGGAACTCATCCTGAGGGATGTGGGCACCTCAGTGAGCTGCCCAGGACCTGTCCTGCCATGGGAACTCATCCTGAGGGATGTGGGCACCTCAGTGAGCTCCAACCTCTCTGCCAGGACCTGTCCTGCCATGGGAACTCATCCTGAGGGATGTGGGCACCTCAGTGAGCTCCAGCATTGCTGCCAGGACCTGTCCTGCCCTGGGAACTCATCCCGAGGGATGTGGGCACCTCAGTGAGCTCCAACCTCTCTGCCAGGACCTGTCCTGCCCTGGGAACTCATCCCGAGGGATGTGGGCACCTCAGGGAGCTCCCCAGGACCTGTCCTGCCATGGGAACTCATCCTGAGGGATGTGGGCACCCCAGTGAGCTCCCCAGGACCTGTCCTGCCATGGGAACTCATCCCAAGGGATGTGGGCACCTCAGGGAGCTCCCCAGGACCTGTCCTGCCCCGGGAACTCATCCCAAGGGACACTGGAGGGTGGGAGCTGCCGTGTCCTCCAGCACAGGCAGGTGAATTAACACACACACAGAGCTGTTAATCCCTGTTAATCCCTGACAGCTCCAACCCCTCCATGGTTTGGGATCCAGCAGGAGCCACCAGCTGGAATTTCACCCGGGTTAACCCCGGCAGTGGCACCAGGAGCACAACCCCTACAGGAACACACCCAGTGTCCTAAAAACCCCTCAGCTTCAAAGAGCAGAAGGACCAGACCAAAGCCTGGGCATCCACAAAGGCCCTGAGGACCCCGGGGAGACGGAATAACAGGGAGTGGGAGTGGGCAGGGAACACTGAAATGCCAACCCCTCCCAGTCCCTTGGCTCTGCTCCTGTCCCCGTGGCTCCTGGAAATGGCAGAGGAGCGTTTTGCATTTCAAGCAGAACAAAGCTCTGATCCCTCCTGGAGCCGCAAAGGCCACGGGGAGGGATTCGAATGGGAGCAGGAGAGGAGAAGCCCAGGAGGGTGTTAATGAACCCCATGAACTGCAGCCAGAGCTGCCCCTGCCCGCTCCCTGCTCAGCACATTCCCTGTCCAACCTCCCCTTGGACACTCCCAGGGATCCAGGGGCAGCCACAGCTTCTCTGGGAAACTGTGCCAGGGCCTCCCCACCCTCCCAGGGGGGAATTTCTTCCCAATATCCCACCCAACCCTGCCCTCTGGCAGTGGGAAGCCATTCCCCCTTGTCCTGGCACTCCTTTGGAAATAGTCTCTCTCCCCCTTTCCTGCAGGGTCCCTTCAGGTCCTGGAAGGCCACAGTGAGGTGACCCCAAAGCCTTCCCTTCTCCAGGCCGAACAATCCCAATCTCCAGCCTCTCCTCACAGCAGAGCTGCTCCATCCCTCTGATCCTCTTGGAGCATCTCTGGACTCTTCTCCAGCAGCTCCACGTCCTCCCCGTGCTGGGACCCCCCCCGAGCCGGAGTCAGCCCTCGTTAGCTGATCATCACTAATTGTTTAATTAATGTGCTGTGGGTCAATGCCAGCTGGGTTTGTGTCCCTCCTCTCTCTGAGCTCCAGGGAATGGGAACTTAATGTTAATACTTGCAAAAAGTGGCCTTTCCCTTTCCCGTGGAGCTCCCTGTGGGACCCCAGGGGAGATGGGAATGGGCATTTGTGCCTCCTCAAGCTCGATCCCGGAATGCTGAGAGATGTCCCTGCCACGTCTGGATGTTGGAGCCCTTCACCCCTCAGGGACAGACCCTGAGCCCCCAGGGAAACACCCCCAATCCCACCCCTCACAGACCCTGTTCCCATTCCCAAATCCCTCTGGATCCTGTGCCCCCAAACTCAAACCCCTGTTCCCACCCCAAAACCCCCCGGACCAACACCCCCAATCCCACCCCTCACAGACCCTGTTCCCAATCCCAAATCCCCCAGGACCAACACCCCCAATCCCACCCCTCACAGACCCTGTTCCCAATCCCAAATCCCGTAGGACCAACACCCCCAATCCCACCCCTCACAGACCCTGTTCCCAATCCCAAATCCCGCAGGACCAACACCCCCAATCCCACCCCTCACAAGACCCTGTCCCAATTCCCAATCCCAGGACCAACACCCCCAATCCCACCCCTCACAGACCCTGTTCCCAATCCCAAATCCCGCAGGACCAACACTCCCAATCCCACCCCTCACAAACCCTGTTCCCAATCCCAAATCCCTTCGCCCTCGGTCCTCCCCGCGGTCCTCCCGCCGCCAGGGGGCGCCTCCGGCGGAGGGCGGGGCTGGGGGGCGGCCCCTCCCCGCGTGCTCGCGCGCGGCGCGCGGGGCCGTTTCCGGCTCCGCTCCCTTTGTGCGGGACAAGATGGCGGCGCGGGCCGGGTTCCAGGCGGGGCCCGCGAGCGGCGGCGGCGGCGGCGCCGCTCCGGGGGCCGCGCTGGGCCCGGGCGCGCCGGGCGGGGCGGTTCGCATGGGCCCGGCGCCGGGGCAGGGCCTGTACCGCTCGCCGCTGCCCGGAGCCGCCTACCCGGTGAGGCGGGGCGGCGCGGGGCGGGGCGCGGGGCCGGGCGCGGCGGGCGCTGACCGGGTGTGTTCTCTCCGCAGCGCCCCGGGATGTTACCGGGAGGCCGCCTGGCGCCGCAGGGCCCGGCCATGGGCCCGCCCGGCTACGGCGGGAGCCCCGCGGTGCGGCCCGCGCTGGCGCAGGCCGGGCTGGACCAGGCCCGCAAGCGGCCGGCGCCGCAGCAGCTCCAGCAGGTGCAGCCGCAGGCGGTGCCCAACCGCAACCACAAGTAAGGGACGGGGGGAAACGGGGCGTCCCGGGGTACGGGCACATCCCGGGAGCGTCCTGGGGGCGTCCTGGGGCACTGGGAACATCCCCGGGCGGCTGGGACATCCCGGGACATCCCAGGGCAGCAGGGGCATCCCGGAGCATTCTTGGAGCAGTGGGGACATCTGTGGGCACAGGGGACATCCCAGGGCATCCCGAGGCATCCCCGGGCAGCAGGGACATCCCAAGGACATCCCTGGGCAGCTGGGATATCCAGGGACATCTCAGGGCATCCCCGGGGCAGTGGGGATATCCTGTGGCAGCAGGGATGTCACAGAGCATTCTTGGGACAGCGGGGACATCTGCGGGCAGTGGGACCATCCCAGGACATCCCTGGGCATCCTGAGACCATCCTGGGGCAGTGGGGATGTCCCGAGGCTACTGGGTACGTGGCCCAGGCATGATGGGCATCCCAGGGCATCAGATGTAACCCCCTTTCCAAGGGGTGTAACCCCCTTTCCAAAGGATGTAACCCCCTTTCCAAGGGATGTAATCCCTTTTCCAAGGCCTGTAACCCCTTTCCAAAGGATGTAACCCCCTTTCCAAGGGATGTAACCCCTTTCCAAAGGATGTAACCCCTTTTCCAAGGGATGTAACCCCCTTTCCAAGTGCTCGGAGGGATGGGAAACGTTGAGGTCAGTCAGTGCTGCAGGGCTCAGGTAACTGGTCAGTCCCACTGGGGCAGGCTCAGGTAACTGGTGAGTCCCTGCTCAGTCAGTGCTGCAGTGGCCAGACCCATTCCCGTTTTCCCACCTGTTTGTGCCTCTTTCCCCCGGCAGCGCCAAGAAGAAGAAGATGGCAGACAAAATCCTCCCTCAGCGGGTGAGTGGGAGCCAGGGGGAGGTGAGGGGGCCTGGGGCACTTTGGGGGAGCTGGTTGATGGGAATTCCCATCCTTGCCTGGCTGCAGATCCGGGAGCTGGTGCCCGAATCCCAAGCCTACATGGACCTGTTGGCCTTCGAGAGGAAGCTGGACCAGACCATCATGAGGAAGCGCTTGGATATCCAGGAGGCTCTGAAACGCCCCATCAAGGTAGGGGAGTGCAGGGCAAATATCCAGGGGTGTGGAGGCTCCTGGAGGCTCCAGGCAGCGGGAGGGCACGGAGGGGTCGTGTCCTGGGAGTGTGGAATGTCAGGAACCTGTTGGGCACAGCCGGGGAGTGGGAGCAGCCACTCAGGAGAGGGGGGAAGTGAGGCAGCCGAAAACACCGAGCTGAGTTTTAGCAAGGCCTGAGCAGGAGGAGGGAGCCCTGGAGGCGAGAGCTGAGGCCGAGCCGACGCTTTTTCCCGGCAGCAAAAGCGGAAGCTGCGGATTTTCATCTCCAACACCTTCAACCCGGCCAAGTCGGACGCGGAGGACGGCGAGGGCACCGTGGCCTCCTGGGAGCTGCGGGTGGAAGGGAGGCTGCTGGAGGACGTAAGTGGCAAACACCCCACCTCAGAGGAGACCCTGGCTCTGGAATTGGCACTGAAAGCGAGTTTCTTAGTGTCTGAGAGCACAGCTGGGGCTTGATCTCCTCCTCCCGTCTCTGTCTTCCAAGGAGTCTGGTGGTGACGAGAGCGAGAGCCCGGCCTGGAGACCGATGGGTATCCCCATGGCGGGACAATGAGTTGTCCAAAGTTCTTAGAGCTGTGAGAATCCCTGGTGAGAGCAGCTCAGTGTCCCCAGAGCTCTGAGAACCAGGGCCCTGGCATTGTACGTACCCGCTGAGGGGTTTGGCTCCCGCCAGCTCATCTTTAACTCCAGCCTTTCCCTTTTCCTGACTCGGAAACTTTGATTTTTTTCGAGCCCACGTTGGTGGATTCAGGTGTTCAGAACTTACAGGAGCTGTCGTGCACAGTGGCTGTTGCTTGAGGGCTGAGACTTGCTGTCCTAACCCCTCTTCCTCCCTGTGTTGCTTGCAGTCTGCTCTGTCCAAATACGATGCCACCAAGCAGAAAAGAAAGTTCTCGTCCTTCTTTAAATCTCTGGTCATTGAACTTGATAAAGACCTGTATGGCCCTGACAATCACCTAGTAGAGGTGAGCTGCTTTTTGCTGTGTTGTCTCTGAACGTGGGGCGGTGTTTCTGCTGGTGGGGTTTGTGTGTAGCACTTGTGACCTGGGAGGTGGGGGATCCCCGAGGTTCCTGGGAGGCAGGAGCTCTTTGAATCCTCCCTTAAGCTTTTCCTCTCGCCTGCTGAGGGTCTGAATAAACGTTTTAACCCTCGTTTCAAGCCGTGAGTGGGAATAATTTGAGCTTTCTCCGGGCGGGTGGGATTTACTGGAGAAGCTTCTGGGTGCCCAGCAGCGGGAGCAGAGGGGGTGCAGGGGGAGGCCCCACACGTGGGGGTGTTTCTGAATTCCCTCTCCTGTCCCAGTGGCACAGGACTGCCACAACTCAGGAGACAGACGGCTTCCAGGTGAAGAGGCCGGGGGACGTGAACGTGCGCTGCACTGTCCTGCTGATGCTGGATTACCAGGTGAGGCAGGGGGAAAAAATTCCTCCCTGGGAAGCGTGGGGAGGCCCTGAGGTTGCCCAGAGAAGCTGTGGCTGCCCCTGGATCCCTGGAAGTGCCCAAGGCCGGGTTGGAGCAACCTGGTGCAGCGGGAAGGTGTCAGGGGTGGGACTGGGGGGGCTTTAAGGTCCCTTCCAAGCCAAACCATTCCACGGTCCCGTGCTGGGAGCAGCAGTGCTGGGCACCATCTCACCAGTGCCTGGCACCATCTCACCAGTGCCTGGCACCATCTCAGCCCTCCGTGCTCCTCATGCAGCCCCCCCAGTTCAAGCTGGACCCCCGCCTGGCTCGGCTGCTGGGCATCCACACGCAGACCCGGCCCGTCATCATCCAGGCCCTCTGGCAGTACATCAAGACCCACAAGCTGCAGGACCCCCACGAGCGGGAGTTCGTCATCTGTGACAAGTACCTGCAGCAGGTGAGGGGGCCCTGGAGCAGCTCCTGGCCCAGCTGCCCCGGGTGGGTGGGATGAGCAGGGGGTGGCTGCCCCGAGCCCCCCCTGAGCCCCCGTCTCTGCCCCAGATCTTCGAGTCCCAGCGCATGAAGTTCTCCGAAATCCCCCAGAGGCTCCACGCGCTGCTGATGCCCCCCGAGCCCATCATCATCAACCACGTGATCAGGTGAGGCTGCTCCACGGGAATTCCCCTTCCCAGGAAGGGCTGGATGAGGAAGGATCACAGGAGGATGGTGTGATACCTCCTGGTTGTAGCAGCAGCTCCCGTGTTAACCTGTCATCTCTTTGTCACCACACCCTCTGTTACCACATCCCTCTTTTCCAGAGGCTTTCCCACATCCATGCTGTCCTTTGCCGTGGACAGAAACCTGCCTGGAGCCATCACTCCTAGTGCTTTGCTGCTGCTGGGACTGAGGCTGACACTGGCACGGCTTGTCCCTGTCCCTGCCTGCAGTCCACGTGCTGCAGCATCCCAGAGGAGCTGCATTTGCTCCTTGAGCCACTTCCATTTGGACTGCTCCCAGATTTTTGCCTTTTTTCTTGACCTACTAACTCATTTTGGCTCCTTTCTGGAGCTGCTCCCTGATTCTGCCTTTTTGTGGATGTCCCCAGTGTTGACCCAAATGACCAGAAGAAAACAGCCTGCTATGACATTGATGTGGAGGTGGATGACACCTTGAAAACCCAGATGAATTCCTTTCTGCTCTCCACAGCCAGTCAGCAGGAAATTGCTGCTCTGGATAACAAGGTAGGAAAAGCTTCTTGGGGTCTGCTCTGCTTGGAGCTGGGCAGGGAAGTGTCTCTGGAGCAGGTGAACCCGGACAGGACAGGAGTGTTTGGAAGCTGGACTGGGGTGAGCCGTGCTTACAAACTGGTGGCTGCACCTGGGAGTGTAAATTTTAAAGCAGACGGTCCGTGGGAAAATTGGGGAATATTTAGGGCAGGAAACCGGGAACTGAGAGTCCTCTGACAGGTGTAAGTCAGCCAGAATTTGCCTTTTTGATGTTTGTGACCTTTCCCTCATCCAGCAGCTCCACTCTTGTGTTTGTGCCCTTCAGATCCACGAAACCATCGAGACCATCAACCAGCTGAAGACTCAGCGCGAGTTCATGCTGAGCTTCGCCCGGGACCCTCAGGGCTTCATCAACGACTGGCTCCAGTCCCAGTGCCGGGACTTGAAGGTAAAAAGCTTTGTCTTGTGTGGAAGGTGGATCCAGTCATACGCTCCCCTCATTACAGCGAGCTCCCGCGGAGACAGAGAGAGGCAATTTCCTGCTCGGAAAGCGAGGCTGGAATTGGAGTCGAGCACAAGAACGTGACCTGAGCGCTCTGAGAGGAAAGGGGAGGCTTTGCTCGGCACAGCCAGAGCTTTTTGCACTCCCTGAGCTGCTGTTGTGTCCCTTTGTGCTCTGCAGACAATGACTGATGTCGTGGGGAACCCCGAGGAGGAGCGGAGAGCCGAGTTCTACTTCCAGCCCTGGGCGCAGGAGGCCGTGTGCCGGTACTTCTACTCCAAGGTGGGTGTCCCCGAGCAGGGGACCCTCTCCCTGCCTGTCACTCCTCGGGGTGCCCTCTGCCAGGGGAAGGGTCCCAGTCTGAGCCCAGCCTTTGCCAGCTGGGTGCTGTGGTGTTGCCCCAGCAGCAGTTACAGACTTGGCTTCTCCTGCAGGTGCAGCAGCGACGGCAGGAACTGGAGCAGGCCCTGGGCATCCGGAACACATAGGGCTGCCCTGCTCCTGCCCACTGGAGCAGGCCCTGGGCATCAGGAACACATAGGGCTGCCCTGCTCCTGCCCAGCAGCACGGGCTGTTTGTGGAGACAGAGCTGCAGAGCTCGCTGGTCCAGCTCCCAGGATCCCACTCCAGCAGCGAGGCCCCTGTTCCTCCTCCTGGCGTTGTCCCTGCTGGGGGCAAGTCCAGGACAGCGGGGCTCTCGTGGGGTGTGACAAGCAGACAGGCTCCACCCAGCACACATTTCTACCTGGTTCTCTTCCTGACTGTTGCCTTGTCAGCCCCCAAGGCTTCCAGGAGCCTCCCCGTGACTCCGTAGTGTCCCCGGTAGCCAGAGTTGACTTGGAGCCTCCTCCCAGCCCTTCCCTCCCCTGTGGCACCCTGGAAGCCTGGCTCTGCTCTAAGGTGTGGCTGGGCTCTTCCCTGCCACGTTTTACAGCCACCCGCCCCACCCCCAACCCCCCCCCCCCCCCCCACCCCACCCCCCCCCCCCACCCAACACCCCCCCCCACCACCACACCACAACCCCAACCCCCCAACCCACCCCCACACCCCCCCCACCCCCCCAACACCCCCCAACCCCACCACCACCCCACACCACAACCCCACACCCCCCCCCACCCCCCCACCACCCCCCACACCCCCCCCCCCCCCCACCACCACCCCCCCCCCCAACCCCCCACCCACCCCAACCCCCCCCCCCCCACCCCCCCACACACCCCCCCCACCCACCCCCCCCCCCCCCCCCCCCCCCCCCACACCCCCCCCACCACCGTGCCAGGCGCTGTCGTGGGCAGGATGCCGTGGGCTGACATACCTCCCTGCCCTGACCCCCCTCCTCAGAGGGTGCTGCTGCACTGGGGCTGCCCCACAGGTCACTCCCCTCCTCGAGGAGGTTACTGGACTGTGTAGAGAATTGCTCCTTCCCTTCTCCCTTTTTCCCCCTGTCCGTTCCCTTCGTGTTCTGTGACGGGCTGTCCTGGGCTGGGGTCACAGGGAGAGGAGGTTTTGGCTTCCTGCAGGGCTTTGGAAGCTTGGAGTGATGCAACTCCCTGCCCTTCAGACACCTACACGTGGGTTGCCAGCAAACCACGTGGCTGCTTGTTTTCCCTGGAGCAGGGAGAGGGGATGCAGCAGCTGCCTGGAGCTGTGCATGGACACAGTGCTGTGGCCTCATTGCTCTGGGGCAGTTGTCCTGTGTCTCTTGCTGTGGGGACCAGAGGCTCCTTCGTGTGGATCCGAGGGTGGGACAGGACAGTCCTGGGGAATGGACATTTTCCCAAGCATATGTGAGTTAGCAGGTGTTTCCATGCCGAAGCTCCTGTGGTTTTTAGTCAAGTTTTAGGTCACGGGGCTGCCATAGGGCCCAGCATGGTTCAGGAATGTACAAATAGATTTACTGTGGGGAGTAGCAGCCCCGAGGCCTCTTCATGGAATGAATTACTGGTGGTCAGGCTCCTCTTCACCCCAAGCCCGGTGTTTCTGCTCGGGACTACAATGCAAATGGACTCGAGAGTTGGTCTGACTCCCCTGGGATAGCTGCAGGATCCTCCGAGGGGGGAGCTGGGAGCGCCCGGGTGGCCCTGCTGCTCCTCGTGTCTGTGTAACTACATGTCTGTGAGTAATAGACTCTCCTCTGCCCTCCTGAAACGCTCCTCTGTGGTACCGGGGTGAAGGGCTTGGTGCTGGAGAAGCAGCCCCTGACTCCTCAGGGTACTCCCACGGGAGGGATGCCGAGTCCTGCGTAGGCGAACGTAGCTGTTGCAGAGTAACTGCTTTTCTTAACTGAATATTTACGGTTTTTTTCCATGGACCAAATCTTTTTTTTGTTTGTTTTTTTGTTTGTTGTTTTTTTTTTTTTTGTACTGTATCCTTGTAGACGTCACCCAGTTTTAATAAAAGACTCCTGTGAAGGAAGCTGTCCTCCTCCTTCGTGCTGGGGGATGACACTCCAGTGACAGGACAGGATTATCTCCACTTTCCTCCCTTTTTTTTTTTTCCTTCTCAAAGCCAGCTGGGTTAAGTGACTGGAGAGAAAATGTTCCTCATATTTTGGCCTTTTATAGCGAGCCCTCCCTAGAGGGATCTCCTGGTTTGCACACTCTGCTAAGCCTTTGCAAAGTGCTTTTGTGCTAAACAAAGTAACTTGAGCAGAACTGGAAATCCAGTGGCCAGGGCTAATAAATCCTGAACTGCCCAGTGCCCACTCTGCTGGGCTGTGGCAGCCTCTTACAGGCCCATGAGGACTCGGGCAGAATTTGGAGGAAACTGTATCAAAGTTTACGTGCAAGGGTTTAAAATGATGCAAAAGGGGAATTGTTCTCTTCGCCCTGGTGGTTTATAGAACTGCAAATGCCTCGCAGCAAACCTGGGAGCCCCTGGGGCAAGGAAAGGATCCTCTGTGAGGAGGAAAAAAGCTGCTGCCTCAGGCTGTGATTGAGGCAGGAGCTGAGTCCTGGGGCTGCACCAGGTGGTTCTTACTCCTTACCTGGGGGCAAAATGGTACTTTTAGGAGGACAGAACGAAATGCTTTTATGCAGAAAAGGAGGGAGAGGCTCGGCAGGCACAACTCAAAGACCTCCTCGGGGGCTGCAGCTCCTCCCGAGGGGCAGCTCCGACCTCTGCTCCCTGTGAGCAGGGAGAGGACCCAGGGAAGGGCTGGAGCTGTGTCGTGGAGGGTTTAGGGGGGATCTCAGGAAAAGGTTCTTCCCCCAGAGGGTGGTTGGCACTGCCCAGGCTCCCCAGGGCAGTGGGCACAGCCCCAAGGCTGCCAGAGCTCCAGGAGGGTTCGGACAATGCCCTCAGGGACAGGGTGGGATTGTCGGGGTGGATCCTGATCCTCGCGGGTCCCTCCCTTCCAACTCGGGATGTTCCACGATTCTGCGATTCAGCGAGTGACTCCCGGTTCTGCCGGGGATCCGACCCGCTCCGGGTCTCTGCCCTTTGCCCCCGAGCGCGGAGCCCCGGCCGTGCCCGCGGTGCCCCCGGGGCGAGGCGGGGCCGGGGGCGGACCGGGGGCCGCCCCTGCTCCGGGGCGCCCTTGAAATAGCGGGCGGCGGGTCCGGCTCCCGCAGCGCCCCGGTCCTGGCACCACCATGGGTGGCAAGAAGGTTTGCATCGTGGGCTCCGGCAACTGGTGAGCACACCGGGATCACCCCGGGTCCCCCGGGCCAGCACAGCGCGGTCCCTTGTCCCCCCCGGTGGCACCGGGTCCCAGGGTGAGCAGTGGTGCCCTGGAATCCTCGGTGCCCTGGGCTCCCCTTGTGCCCTGGGCTCCCCGGTGCCCTGAGATCCTCGGTGCCCTGGAATCCTCGGTGCCCTGTGCTCCCCCGGTGCCCTGGGCTCCCCGGTGGCACCAGGTCCCAGGGTGAGCAGCGGTGCCCTGGGCTACCCCGTGCCCTGGGCTCCCTGGTGCCCTGGGATCCCTCAGTGCCCTGGGCTCCCCGGTGGCACCAGGTCCCAGGGTGAGCAGCAGTGCCCTGGGTTCCCCAGTACCCTGGGATCCCTCTGTGCCCTGGGCTCCCTGGTGCCCTGGAATCCTCGGTGCCCTGGGCTCCCCAGTGCCCTGGGATCCCTCTGTGCCCTGGGCTCCCCCGTGCCCTGGGCTCCCCCATGCCCTGGGCTCCTTGGTGCCCTGAGCTCCCCGGTGTCCTGGGCTCCCCCATGCCCTGGTCTCCCCCATGTCCTGTGCTCCCCCGTGCCCTGTGCTCTCCGGTGCCCTGGGCTCCCCCGTGCCCTGGGCTCCCCCATGCCCTGGTCTCCCCCATGTCCTGTGCTCCCCCGTGCCCTGTGCTCTCCGGTGCCCTGTGCTCCCCCGGTGCCCACGGCCCCGCTGTGCCCATGCAGGGGCTCTGCCATCGCCAAGATCGTGGGTGCCAACGCGGCGCGGCTGAGCGGCTTCGAGAGCCAGGTGAACATGTGGGTGCTGCAGGAGGAGGTGGGCGGCCGGCGCCTCACCGACATCATCAACGCCGAGCACGAGAACGTCAAGTACCTGCCCGGGCACAAACTGCCCCCCAACGTGGTGAGCGTGGGGGCTGCCAGCTCCGGGGGGCAGAGCTGATGGCTCCGGGGGGCAGAGCTGATGGCTCCGGGGGGGCAGAGCTGATGGTTCCGGGGGGCAGAGCTGATGGCTCCGGGGGGCAGAGCTGATGGGTCCGGGGGGGCAGAGCTGATGGCTCCGGGGGGCAGAGCTGATGGCTCCGAGGGGCAGAGGTGATTGCTCAATGGGTCCGAAGACTGATAGCTCCGTGGGCAGACTGAGGTGGCTGTGGAGGGGGCAGAAGCTGATGGCTCTGAGGGGCAGAGCTGATGGCTCCGGGGGGGCAGAGCTGATGGCTTGGAGGGGGCAGAGCTGATGGCTCCGAGGGGCAGAGGTGATGGGTCCGAGGGGGCAGAGCTGATGGCTCTGAGGGGGCAGAGCTGATGGCTCCGAGGGGGCAGAGCTGATGGCTTGGAGGGGGCAGAGCTGATGGCTCCGAGGGGCAGAGGTGATGGCTCCAAGGGGGCAGAGCTGATGGCTCTGAGGGGCAGAGCTGATGGCTCCGAGGGGCAGAGCTGATGGCTCCGGGGGGGCAGAGCTGATGGCTTGGAGGGGGCAGAGCTGATGGCTTGGAGGGGGCAGAGCTGATGGCTCCGAGGGGGCAGAGCTGATGGCTCCGGGGGGGCAGAGCTGATGGGTCCGGGGGGCAGAGCTGATGGCTCCGAGGGGGCAGAGCTGATGGCTCCGGGGGGGCAGAGCTGATGGGTCCGAGGGGGCAGAGCTGATGGCTCCGGGGGGCTGCTGGGGTGTGAGGGAGGCGATGTGTGGGGCTCGCTGACACCCTCCTGCTGACCTTGATCCGCGTTTGGATGAGCTGCAGCCCTGGCTGCTCTCGCTGCCCACCTTTGTGTCCCCCCCCTCTCTGGCGTCCGGCGGGCTGGGCTGGAGGCCATGTGGCTGCCTCCGGGCTGGCACCATCCCGCTCTGCTCCAGCCCTTCTCCAGCCCCTGCCAGCCCTGGCAGGGACCTCGGTGCAGTGACTTCGGGCCCTTCCTTCCCTTCCCGGCCCCCGTGCAGGTGGCAGAGCCGGACCTGCTCAAAGCCTGCGCGGGGGCCGACGTGCTCCTGTTCGTGGTGCCCCACCAGTTCATCGGCAGCATCTGCGACCAGCTCAAGGGCCACGTGAAGAAAGAGGCCGTGGGGATGTCGCTCATCAAGGTGGGAGCGGGAGCCAAGGCGGGGAGGAGCTGGAAGCAGCCCGGCTAGGAATTCTGGGATTTGGGGGCAGAAATGGGCTCTGGGGTGATGGGGGGATGTGGGGAGAGTGGGGGCAGAGTCTTCGTGGGGATTTGGAGGTGCTGGTGGGGAAGGGTGAGAGCACGTGGGGGATCTGTGAGGAGCAGGGCACAGCTCAGCGCGTCGGGATCACAGTGGGAGCGTTGCAGGGCAGGGAATGGCAGGATTGGGGTCGGGGGCAGGTGTCCAGGAGGGGCTCGTGTCTCCTTGAGAAGGTGGTGATCACTCAAAGGTGGGACTCGGTGATCTCAGAGGTCTTTTCCAACCTAATTGACTCGGTGGCTCTGTGACCTCTGTCCTTGGTTGTCTCCCA